>NC_137329.1:25514006-25539006 GCF_965287045.1 Carcharhinus amblyrhynchos
TTTATCTTTCTGTGTGCAGCTCAGAAAAATAAACCTTTCATCGTGTCAGCAGCAAATGAAAAGTAGAGTTACCTCATTTTATTTCCATTAGACATCAACACAGCTAAACCAAGTCGCCTTTGGACTGAAAACTAACTGGAAAGAAATCTCAGTTACAAATGAGAGAAAATTAATGTTCAGTCAGGATTGAACCGTAGCTCCAAGTTAGAAGGTTCTGGGTTTTGGCTCCTCTCAAGGCAATGATTTCCATTGACAGGCAGGTCAAGAACCAGGGGACACCGACTGCAGGTAATTAGCAAAAGAAGCAGCGAGGAGATGAGGAGGGTTTTTTTTTTAAGCAGTCAGTTGTAATGACCAGGAATGAACTCCAAGGGATGGAAGGAAGCTCAGTAGCAACTTAGAAAAGGAAAGTGGGTAAATATTTGAAAATGAAAAATTGCCCTGGCTATGGGGAAAGACAGGGGAATGGGACCAATTGGATACCTCTTTCAAAAAGCTGTCACAGACATGGTGAGCAATAAATGCTGGCCCAGCCAGCGATGTCCACATCCCAAGAAAGAGTTAATAAAGTACTGAATACAAAGAAGGTCAAATTGAGGTATATAAGACGATAAAAGGTATGGATATTGTATACATGGAGTGGATGCTTCCTCTTATGGGGCATTCTAGGACGAGAAGTCATTGTCTCAGGATAAGGGGTCGCAAATTTAAAACATAGTTAAGGAGAAACCACTTCTCCCAAAGGGTTGTGAACCTGTGGATTTCGCTACCCCAAAGTGTGGTGGGTGCTGGGACAGTGAGTAGATTTAAGGAGGAGTTAGACAGATTTTTAAGTGGTAATGGATTGAAGGGTTATGGGGAGAAGGCAGGAAAATGGGGATGAGGTGCATATTAGCCATGATCAAATGGCAGAGCAGACTCGATGGGCCGAATAGCCTAATTCTGCTCCGATATCTTATGAACTTATGACATTTTAGATGTATTTTAACCAAATGTTCTTTCCAGCATTTTCTGTTTCCTAGATTTCCAGTATCCACAATTTTAATGATATAAACATTATGCATTATGAGTACAATGTTACATTATTGCACCATGACTCCCATCTCTTTGTAATCCTGTTGCGATAAATTCTATTCATATTCCATTGCATTAGCATTTTAAAGTTATTTTTACATCTGTCCACTGAGTTTTAATGAATTCTGCACTAGAGCTGCTAAATCTCTTTACTCCTCCACAGTTCCTAACTTCTTTCTATTTGGAAAATACTCTGATATATCCTTCTTAGATGCTAGATTTATTCATTTGACAAAAGAGAAAGCAATGCAGGGTACCTGGGCACTCCTTGGAATCCTGCAGTTTGGAAGAACCTGGGGAAGTGAATGCACTTGGCAGAGACTCCCTCATCTCTTTGTTCCTAATGTTCCTCTTCTTGAAATTGGCTAAAAGTCTCCAGATGTCATTTTTTGATCTAGTCGCCATGGCGTCATCCGTCACTAAGATTGGCTTCTCATTACGTTCAGCTTTGGGGCTCCCCAGTCTCAGTGAAAAAAATTGTGCATTATTCCCCTGGGTGTAGGAGTTCAGCTCAGGTTTTACCCGACCGGAATTGCTGCCCTTCAATGGAATGTTCTCTCTCCAACCTGGATCCTTCTCCATGGCGTGATGGTGTTGGTTTTCACCCTCAGTGATCCTGTTGGAATCTTCGTTGACGTTGTTTGTGGTGTTGTGTAATTCCCCGATGGCTGGTCTGCCAGGAGGTGCTGAAGGGGTCACCCTGTGCTGATCTGGAAGAGGAGAGCGTGGCGGAATCGAACTCGGCTGTTCGGTGTCCTGCGAGGGCAAAGATGTTTCTTGTGTGAAAATGGGGAACACGCTGAGAGACAGGCCGTGGAAAGAATTATTTGAAAAAGGCCGGGCCCATCTCGTCTTAGGTTTCCTTTCCTGTGTCCGTTCCACATTGTCCGGTAGCACTGAAGCTTTGTTATCCGGGAAAGACCTTCGAAACGCATTGACCAAGTAGCTCAGAGGAGATTTGGGAGAGTCACTACCTGAAACACTACCACCCGGTGAGATGCCTTCTGCACTGGGAACCACCAGTGGACCGTGGAGTTCTGAGTTTGTTGAAATCCGTGGGAGAGTTAAAACCGAAGATCTAGTCTTGGTCTCACTTGGTTTCCTTGGGTCACACTTTTGAAAATAGACCCCGTCCACAGTGTCCTCAATTTCTTTGACCTCCTTAGTCTCCTGCAGCTCCTCGGTGGTTGCTTCACTTGTGACTGAAGAGTTCCAATCCGGTGACTGTGATGGCCATGTGGGTGAGCGAATCATTCTCCTTGCCAAACTATGTGATTGTCTTTTGATCAGCGGTAGCTGTTGTGATGTTGAATCTTCCATTCCAGCAGCACCAGTGACAGTAAGATTTGAATGAGAAGACTGTTCAGTCCCTCGATCGGATGAGGTGGAAGTTTCTGGAACTGGTATGTCCTCATCCTTTGTAATCCGATTGGTTCTACAGTGTGAGCCAGCCACACGTTCTCCCTCCTGCTCTGAGGCATTGTTACACCAGATAGACAATTTGTGCGCTGCCCTGGTTGAACGAGACGTCTGAGGCTGATGGGGCTGTCGGTTTGCCAGTGGGGCTTCTGCATTGCTGGTTGAGTGAGGTTGAGAAACTGTAACGGAGAGCTCGGAAACCTTGACAGCTTTGTGTTGCCATGTTGACCTGTTCGGTAGAGAATACCCCCTTGTCAGGTGACTCGGGCTGCGGATAGAGGGAGCCTAGGAGAGAAGGATAGTTCATCAGTACGTCAATAGCTTTGCCTGCTCTAGCTAACTCCATCCCCTCTTACAGTTAATTCCATGCCTCCCTTCTTGTTAACTCTGTTACCCCTGTAGTTAACTATATTGTCTTCTAGTTAATTCCATTCTCCTCTAGTTAACTCTACTCTTGCCTCTTCTGGTTATCTCAGTCCTCTTCTCTAGTTAACCCTATTCTTGCCTCTGGGTAACTCAACTTCCTCCTTTAGTTAACTCTACTCTTGCCTCTAGTCAACCCTACTCTCACCTCTAAACCACCCTACTCTCGTCTTTGGTCAAACCCTATTGATCATGGCTGATCATTATGAATAGCAGAGCAGGCTCAACTCCAATGGCCTACTCCAGCTTCTAATTTCTATGTTTCTACTCTTGTCTCTCGTCAACCCTATTCCCACCTCTAGTTAACTCTATTTCCTCCTCCAGTTAGTTCTATTTTGTCCTCTGGTTAAACCTATTCCTATTCCCTCCACTGATTGACTCTATTACCTCCTCTAGTTAACCCTATTCTCACCTCTAGTTAACCCTATTCTCTCCTGTAGTTAATTTTATTCTCCCCTACCTTCTGCAGATTCCTAGCAGGAGGGAAACTTCCTCCCAGGATCCTTCCAATATCTCTCAGTTTCCAGGTGATGCACAGACATTTCCTTGCCTGTCCACATGGCCCTCAGGAAAGTACTCACAGATGTGAAGTTGAATCACGTCACTCTGTGCAACAGGCATCAACAAAATACACGGCAGCAACTCATCAAACTTCCTTCAACAGCACCTTCCAAACTGGTAGCCTCTGCCAACCAGAAGGACGAGGGCAGCAAATACATGGGATCATCACTGCCTACGAGTTCCTGTCCAAGCCACTCACCATCCTGATATATTGCCATTCCATCGCTTCTGCTAATCTACCTGGCCTCAAGATTTCGATGTGGAGAAGTGGTTGAGATAGGCAAATTCAAATAAACTGATCTCCCAGGGTCAGTCAAAGGGCAATTGCAGCTTCTTGTAAATGTCCAGCTCCAGGTCAGATCATAGAATCATGGAAACCCTACAGTGCAGAAAGAGGCCATTTGGTCCATCGTGTCTGCACCGACCACAATCCCACCCAGGCCCTAGTCCCTTATCCTTATATATTTACCCGCTAATCCCTCTAACCCAGGACACTAAGGGGCAATTTTAGCATGGCCAATCAACCTAACCTGCACATCTTTGGACTGTGGGAGGAAACTGGAACACCCGGAGGAAACCCACGCAGACACAAGGAGAATGTGCAAACTCCACACAGATGGACAGATAGACTCAGCATGAAATGACTGTTGTTCTTTTCAGATTGTTGTGCCTCTGTAATAAAGCGTGAGACTGGGAGCATGATAAGAGCCAGGTTTGCACAAAACTTTATATAATCACTCCCTCCCCACTGGAAAAAACAGGATAACTATTAACTATTTACATGAATATCAACTTGAAATTGCTGGTTACAGCACCATACACCATGTATATTTCAGGCCGTGTTTACATCAGTTGAAAACTTGTTAAGGTGCACTGAATTCAAGAAAGATGAGTAAATCACAATTTGCCGTTCAATTTTAGTATTTTATTTATTAGTGTCCCAAGTAGGCTTACACTAACACTGCAATGAAGTTACTGTGAAAATCCCTTAGTTGCCACATTCTGGCACCTGTTTGAGTACACTGAGGGAGAACTTGGCACAGCCAAAGCACTAACCAGCTGGCAATGAGTGGCACAGTGGTTAGCACAGCTGCCTCACAATGCTGCTATCTCACAGCGCCAGGGACCTGGGTTCGATTCCCAGCTTAGGTCACTGACTGTGCGGGGCCTGCATGTTCTCCCTGTGTCTGCGTGGGTTTCCTCCAGATGCTCTGGTTTCCTCCTCTGGTTTAATTAGTTTCTATTTACTTATATCCTGTGAATCGCACCCTAAGTGGCGTTTACAAACTGACATTTTTTCATTCTTCATTCTTGGGATGTGGATATTGCTGGCAAGACCAGTATTTATTACCCATCCCTAATTGCCCTTAAGAAGGTGCAGTTCAAATAAAGCTGGAGGTCAGATTAGAATAACACCAAAGGTGCATTCCTGCATTGTTTGGGGAGATAGTTGGACTCTGTTATATCAATCATTGTGGAAACGAGGCCATTCATACTGACACAGACACATTTATAATGTGGAGTGGAATTAGTATAAAGAGAGATGGATAAATATCCAGTGATCCATCCCACAAGTATATTCAAAGGCAGCATGGCAGAGAGAATTTGACTGTTGGAGCCCTGCCACTAGAGGATTGAGGAACTTACCAGAAAGCATTAACATAATTAACAGATTTGCATTTGGAATGTTTGCAGATTCAGAAATGATATACTGAATAATTCTAACACTCTCAATGATATCATTTCTCAACCCTCTCCCTAGGTGCAGTACTTAATCTCTCGTTTTATAATTGATCCCAATGCATATAATTGCATACAAGCTCAACTAATCAGTGAATCATACAATACAGAAGGAGGCCATTCAGCCCATCATGCCAGTTCTTTGAAAGGACTTTCTAATTAATTCCTTTCCCCACAACCCTACAAGAATATTTTAGAGCTGACCTCCCTTTCAGATAAATTGTGATACCTGACTAGAATCTGTATTCTGTGTTCAGCAGGTTGGGATTATGATAATAAATTTGCAGTGACCCCAGGACTTTGACCAGGACTCCTGCTCCTGATTGCTGTCCATTGACCAGTGCTGAAATATAGGTGTGTGGTCATCCAGTGTGAATGGTACTGGACTCAGCTGTAATCTTGCCTCCCACTCTCCCTGTGGTCATGTAACCTGTTGGAACTCACTGTCTAAACTACTTAGACAATGTATATTACCTAGTTAGTTGCAGATATACCCACCCACCCACCCATTCTCTAACTCACGCATCTATACATTCACACTCCCTCACATCCCACACACTCATTAACACCAATTCCAACACTCATTCAAATTCACTCACATATACTCAATCACATCCACACACCACTCACACCTATATGCTCACTCTTACTCACACCAGTACCCACATACTCACAGATCACCCACCCTACAGATTTGCACTCAAACATACTCAGATTACACCCATCACACCCACATGCTTACACACACACACACACACACACACACACACACATATGTAGATGCACACCACATATACATAGATGCACACACTCACACACACCCACTCAATCACACCCACACCCATCGGTTCACACTCACTCTCATTGACTCCAACAAACTTACTCTCATTTACTCGCATACAAGTGGACAGGATTTTACAGCCTCGCTCAAGCAAGACCGGAAAATCTCGTCCAAGGAAAGCAGACATTTCCATTGTCAGCGCCTCGCCTGGCCCAGTTCTGTGTTGGACAGGGCAGTAGAATTATGGCACTTCTGCATAACCACATCATCATGCACACACTCTCATCCTCACTCGCACTAAACCCACCAAAACACATAGACACAGCCACACACACATGCATACTCAGGCACACACAATCATAAACATCTTCGCACACCCACACAAAATCTCACACCAGTAGAAAGACGTGGTGGTATTTAATTCAGGTGAAGGGGAAGGTCAATCGAATGAAACATCTTTAAGTATCCAGTCATGGGCCTTACCGGGATCAAGAAGCCAGCCCTCTGAGAACTGCCAACCAACCAGTGGCTGACAGTTCTCCATTGCCAGCAACACCACCAGGGGAGTGACCAAGCACACCTCGTGGGAAAATCATTAAATTCCACCCACCGACTTATACACACACACACACACACACACACACACACACACACACAGTCACATATACACCCACACACCCAGTCACATATACACCCACACACCCAGCCACATATACACTCACACACCCAGTCACATATACACTCACACACCCAGTCACATATACACTCACACACCCAGTCACATATACACCCACACACCCAGTCACATATACACCCACACACCCAGTCACATATACACTCACAACCCAACCACATATACACTCATGCATCCAGTCACACACACGCACATATCCAGCCACACGTATGCACACACCCACACACATATACATATACAAACCTCACCACACCCACATATATACTCACACAGACACTAACACATACACACACATCGACACACACTTTAATGCAGAGTGAGATCAGGTTGGTGTAAAATAAACTTTGAATCTGAAATGTCAGGAGCCCCAGCAGATCGATTGGGATCAAATTAACTTCTACTTCCTCCCAGGAACCATCTGTAGAACCTAGTTTGCTGAACTGACTCTGGAATTTCCATTAAAACTAACAGATCTCCTATGGCATTGCACGCTGGTTGGGTTGCAGCCTTTGCTACCCAGGCTTGTCCCTTTAAGACCGTCACTTTAGTAGCCAAGTGGTCTAAACAGGTAAATCTGCCTGACTGTGTGTTCCTGCCCACTGCCACCTCCCTCTCCGCTCGCCCTCTACCCAGCCACTCAATGGTGACAGATTCCTGAACCCAGCACACAGCCAACTGAACAAAAAAAAAATCAACAAATATAAAAGGAGAAAGAGCTCCTGGAAGAAGAAAACTCCCAATATCCAATTTGCCTGTCATTCCTTTAGTCCATTTCACAGACAATTGAGAAATGTACCAGCAAATTGTTTCGGAAATTCCTATTCTGTGGCTTAACAGTGAGGGTATAAATCTGCTGATCCTCCAGAATCAGCAGACAGTGAGCCAGGTTATGCCGCGTTTCCAAGGACCAGGAGACAAAAGAACATTCTGTGCTAATTAAGAGATTACGCTGGCTTTGTCCGTTAACAATGCCTCAATCTGTTTGCATTCATGTCCAGGAGCAGAGACTGATAAGAGCTCCCCGTATCCGATATCTCGGCTTCGCAGATCGACAGAACGTCATTGTGATCGTAAATATTACATATTTACATTTCCGTGCCCTTCAATAATGTTTTCTTTTTATTTCGCAATCTCCTCCCCCTTTTCTCTTCTGGATGCATTGACTCACACTAGAGGGAACTGGTGTCTCTTTTGTTTCAGGTTCCAGGACCAGCCTGGCTGTCCTCTGTCAACCGTGGCTCACTGGGCAGCGCTCTCTTGCTTGGAGTCAGAAGATTGTGGGTTCAGCTTCCACTCCTGAGACACAGGCATGAAATCCAGGCTGATGACGCACCCATGCACAACTGTTAGGGGTGCTGTGTTTTGGATGAGGCCTTACACCAAAGTCCCATCTGCCCACACCATTTAAAAAAAGATAATTTTAGTGGTTGTGGGCATCGCTGGCTGGGCCATCATTTATTTTCCACCCCTAACAGCCCTTGATTAAAGTAGGCATTTGAGAATCAACCGCACTGCTGCGGGTCTGTGTAATAAGTCTGCGGAGGCAGAAGTTCCTTTGCCAAAATTCCCCTTATTTACAACTCCAGCAGCAGTACAGTGAGTGTTGGCGGTTTGTAGTTCTACCTGCAGGGGGGTCAGAGGAGTTAAGTACTAGGCAAAGACTCCCTGACTTGCCCATCAATTGGATCCTTAATCAGGGAGTTCATACTCCAATAGACCAACCTCAATGATTGAAGTCATTGCAAACTGGAGTCACTTGTAGGCCAGACCAGGCTAGGGTGAGCTGATTTCCTTCCCTAAAGGACATTAGCGAGTCAGGTGGGTTTTTACAATAATCGTTTCATGGTCATGGCTGTTAATTCCAGATTTTGATTGAATTCAAATTTCACTATCTGCTGTGGTGGGATTTGAACCCAAGCCCCCAGATCATTACTCCGGGTCTCTAGATTACTAGTCCAGCATCAATACCACTATGCCATAGCTTCCCCCCTAATAAAAAGATCACAAAGGATCCTCTGAACATTATTAGAGTGCAAGTTCTTCCTTTCTCCTGACTAATATTTATCCCTCAACCAGCAGGCGATCTGGTCATTCATCACATTGTTGTTTGAGTTTACTGTGCACACATTGGTTTGCTGCATTTCCTACATTACAACTGAGGGTTTAGCTTCCAAAGTACTTCACTGGCTTTGAAGCATTCAGAGAGGTGAGGCACAGTGGCAATGCAAGTTCTTTCTTTCTTTTAGCTGGGTTGCCAAGATACTGTGAGCTAAATGGAAAAAAGCAAATGTATGAAGATAACACCTGGCTGTACATACCTGAACCACATGGCTTGTGTTCTCAGGGGAATTCACTTGATTCGGGACGGTTTCTTTTGCTGCTGGTTCCATCTTCTTCCTCAGTAACAGAGGCAGCTCTTTAATGGAAAGGACATTGATCAAAATTTTGGCTCTCCATGATCAAATGTCAAAATTAGAATTTAGGTTTGGAAAGCAATTGAAGAACTAGAAGTTTATAAAACACCCTGTCTAGAGGTTGCCAACTCTGGTCAGGCCTATTCCTGGAGGTGACTAAGGAAATTTGGCATGTCTGCTATGACTTTCATCAGCTTTTATAGATGCACCATAGAAAGCATTCTTTCTGGTTGTATCACTGCTTGGTATGGCTCCTGCTCTGCCCAAGACCGCAAGAAACTACAAAGGGTTGTGAATGAATCCCAATCCATCACTCAAACTAGCCTCCCATCCATTAACGCTGTCTACATTTCCCGCTGCCTTGGAAAAGCAGCCAGCATAATCAAGGACCCCACAGATCCCAGACCTTCTCTCTTTCACCTTCTTCCATTGGGAAAAAGACACAAAAGATTGAGGTCACGTACCAAAGAACGGCTTCTTCCCCGCTGCCAACAGACATTTGAATGGACCTACCCCGCATTAAGTTGATCTTTCTCTACATCCTATGTATGACTGTAACACTACATTCTGCACTCTCCCGTTTCCTTCTCTATGAACGGTATGCTTTGTCTGTATTGTGCGCAAGAAACAATACTTCTCACTGTATGTTAATAAATCAAATCAAGTCAAATTGCTGTGGAGCCCTGTCTTCCCAGCCAATCGGAAGGTGAGAAAACTTCTTGATTGGCTGATCCTGGACTCATTCTCGAAACATCTCTCCCCATCTGCAATATTTTACGTTTAATTAGAAAGGATAGATGTGAATGTTTAAACAAAAAGGATTTTGCTCCCCTATCAAGAGATTTGTCCTGTCTGAGAGATTCATTTTCTGTTCCCAGAGACACCAAGACAACTCTGAACATCACCATATCTCTCAGCAACCTTTCACATAGAGACAATGAATTCAAGGTTCACTAACTGATATAGACCAAACCAATCTTCCTATTTTATAAGTTATTTACTACAACATTAGCAGATAAAAATGATAGTTTATATACATTTATAGACGGAGAATGATAGTCCACTAATCGTGCAATCAGCAGAATGAGAGGTTATTGCAGTGGCAAAACACAAGGTGCTACTGCCCTCTCAAGGCAGCTAAAGGCACAACAGTGAAGAACACGACAACACTTTTTCCATTTTTATCTTTCTTTTTATTCGTTCATGGGATGTGGCTAGGCCAGCATTTATTTACCCATCCCTAAATACTCTCGAGAAAGTGGTGGTGAACTGCCAGCTTGAACGACTGCAGTCCATGTGTAGGTACACCCACACCACTGTTAGGGAGGGAGTTCCCAGATTTTGACTCAATAACCAAGAAAAAAAAGGGTGATATAGTTCCAAGTCCGTATGGTGAGTGGCTTGGAGGGGGAAATTCTGGTTGGTGGGGCTCCCATGCGCCTGCTTCTCTTGTCCTCCTAGATGAGAGTGATCATGGGTTTGGAAGGTGCTATTAGATTGGAAATTGGAAATTGGAATTTTACAACCTGTCTCGTTCCAAAATTGTAGAATCCCACCCGAGATCAACTGACCTTCCCACGGTGCACTTCTCACCCAGTCCGATTCCCATGATGGCCAGGATGGTAAAATTCCGGCCTACAGCTGCAAAATCTCTTTACTGCAGTCGGGATAAAGTCGCCATAGTCCCAGAAGACACTCATCACAGACAGAGTGTCTGGAACAAGCTGCCAGATGTAGTAGTAGAGGCAGGTACAATTTTGTCTTTTAAAAAGCATTTAGAAAGTTACATGGGTATGATGGGTATAGAGGGATATGGGCCCAATGCGGGCAATTGGTACTAGCTTTGGGGTTTTAAAAAAAGGGTGGCATGGACAAGTTGGGCCGAAGGGCCTGTTTCCATGCTGTAAACCTCTGTGACTTGATGATTCTATAAAATCATAGGCTGCTCTCCCCTTCGAGGGGGAAGCTTACTGATGGTGATTTAACCTGAAGATCACCAGACCTCAGGTGAGGGGGCAGAGTTGAGAAGACAGAGCCTTTATGAATAACCTCAGCTGATACAGGAATTGAACCCACGCTGTTGGCATTGCTCTACTTCACTAATCAGCCATTCAACCAATTGAACTAAAGCAACATCAACTATTTATGGAACATGCCCCTGGAGTCCTTCTCTTGTAGGGCTGGTCAGGAAAACCAAGCAATACCCACCTTTTCCAGTTCTTGCTGCTGTATTCTGGTCAATTTAGATATCCAAAAGTCATTTTAACAAGAATGGAGAGAAGTAAAGTGGGTGAGGGGGTAGGGTGGATTGAGAGGATGCTGGAGGGATGGGGTAGGCGCTGTTGGAAGGGTGGATCAAGGGCGATGTTATGGTTGGGGAGTGGTCTGATAGGCTGATTTGTTGGGGGCTAGGCAGAGGGGTGAGGGGGTAGGAGTAGTTGGAATGTGAGGTTAGTCGGAGGCAAGAGAGATGGAGAGGTTATGGGGGTTATAGTTAGAGAGTGGGTCTTAGTCAGAGGAGGTGTGGGTGGCAGTTAGGGTATTGGGATTTAGGGAGGCAGGTGTTTAGTCAGGGAGGGGATGAGTCAGAGGCATTTGGGATAGTCAGGAGGTTGGGAGAAGTGAGAGGTAGTCAGGGGATGGTGTGTGGTTAGTGAGGGATAGAGGTAGTTGGGAGGTTGTGAGGTTAGGTGCAGGTTTGGGGAGTAGTTAGGAGTGTTGAGGAGGGATGGGTGGCAGTCAGACCAGATCAGAAACTGCAGTGTATTATGATGTTAAATTAGTTCCCAACAGTTATTTCTATTTTGGCATCAGTGTGAGGATAAGATATTTCACACCAGGTGTGATTCTATTGACTCACTAGGGAGCTTTTATCAAAACAAACTTTATTTAACAATACAGTTTAAATATAATGAATAAATTAGCTTAACTTTACTAATTCAAATATTTAAACATGACAAGGTGATATTCTTAACTGCTAACCTATCTCTATTAGTTCCAATTTAAGCAATATTCCTCATAGACTTAAAAGTCCCCTTCAAAAATCAGTCAGCAAACAATGCAGATTTATGTGCTGATATGTGGGCTACCACTCCTCAAGGCTTTGAAAACCCCTAGAGATAGAGAGACACCTGCCTTCTGACACTCTAACAGCAGCAGTCTGAGAGAGAGGGAAAAACACCTCTTGCTTTGTTGAGCATCACGCAAAAACTAATTGTTTCTTCCTGTAAGCTGAGCTCTGTCCATTAACATTACACTGTCTCTTGTCAATCAGTCTAATAAAACTCTCTTCTGAAACCCCAGGGGAAAAACCTGAATAAACAAAAAATCCATTAGCTCAGATTAAAACAAACACCCCATTATCTCAAAGCAATTATCTTCCTGAATTCTCAGGACATGGGCTGTCTGATGCAGACAGATCAGCACCATATAAACACAGCTGACTTCTAAATATACCCTTCACAAAAAACATGATATAAATACATTTCTTAAATGCACAATATTATCACAGGGCCCTGGCACCTTAACGCACAGATGTCAATTAAGGAGATTACAATATTGTATCTTCAAGAGCAAGCATAAAATATGAAAATGATGGAGTTTAATAAGGTTTCTTTCCTTACTTATCTGGATTTTCTTCCTCCATGTGTCTTGCCTGCTGATTGCTGGAACATTGAAGCTGTGAGCTCGTCTCAGAGCTGAGACAAAAAAAACAGCAGAAAGCACAAGTAATTGGATTAAGGAAAATTTCCAAGCAGGAAAGTCAATGAATTTATTGCCTTCTCCACTCCTGGACAATGTCACATGTAAGGAGAGTCAGGAGCCAGTCCAGTCTTTTGGTTGTGTGGGCTTAGTGGCTGAGTGGGGGTGGGGAGGAGTAATTAGGCTCGGGGCATATATTTCATAGAATCATAGAATCTCTGTAGTGCAGAAGGAGGACATTCAGCCCATCGAGCCTACGCCAACAACAATCCCACCCAGGCCCTATAACTCATAAATCCTGCTCATCCCCCCACACAAATCCTGCCATTCCTCCTGACACTAAGGGGCAATTCAGCATGGCCAATCCAACTAACCTGCACATCTTTGGAGTGAGCGAAGAAACTGGAGCACCATCAAGTCTGCATCAACCTCAATCGCACCCAGGCCTGTCCCCATATCCACCCACTAATCCCTCCAACCCATGAAATCCCAGACACTAAGGGGCAATTTAGAATGGCCAATCAACCTAGCCCGCACATCTTTGGACTACAGGAGAGAACCGGAGCACCCTGAGGAAAACTAACCAAGAAACAGGGAGAATGTGTGCAAACTCCACATAGACGGTGACCCGAGTCGGGATTCGAACCCAGGTCCCTGGAGCTGTGAAGCAGCAGTGCTAACCACTATGCCAACATGCCCTAATATTGCTTATATTTTCTCAAAATAAAATCTTGTTTGATAATCATACTTGTGAAGTGATTTGCAGTGTTTTATGAGGTTAGCGGGGCTATATAAATGAAAGCTGTTGTTGTTGGAGTGGAATTTGAGCTCAAAGGGCAGAATTTTATGAAAAGAATTCGAATGAGCAAGAAAATGGGAGAGTTTCAGACATGTTTTGTGAGTGAATTTAAACATGCAATCTTATGACACTCAGTGCAAAATATCTGTCAGGGTGCGATTCTTGCCCACTGTTGGGGGTGGGTGGGAATGGGATGCATGGAGCTGGATTTCCCCGGGAAAGCAAACTTCTGGTGTACTGGGAGATTTCCTGCCTCTCTCTGCCAATCGCTCCCTCCGCAGAATTTCAAAGTTCACCCCTTCCTTCTCCGTCGCCACTCCTTCTGCAGAGCTTTCCCCGTTCACTCTCCCCCCCACCCCACCGTCAATCGCTTCCCCAGAAGAGTTCCCCCCCCCCCTCCAAACTCTGCAGTGCTCACCCCTTGTCTCCCCCATCATAGCTCCACTGCACTCTGGCTCTGGCACTGCCCCCCTGGCACAGTTATGGTACCTGGTGGGCAGTGTCAGGATGAGCGGTCGGGCACTGCTCCACGGACGCTGCCCGGCCCTGCCCCTGACCACCCGGGGGCTCCACTGGCCTCCGGTCCTGGGCTGGCGAAACCATCACATCTTACCCTGGTTGGTGGGAACCATAGGTGATTCCCATTGGGGAGAACCTGGGCCAGTGAGGTGGTTAAGGTAAGTGAGCCCACACTATAGCGATCAGGACTCGGTTAATGACATGCAAAACATGTCATTAATATTTAAATTGGCTTGGTGCCCAGAAAAGAGGCAAAGTCAATTTTGCCAGCAAAACAGTGCTGGTATGATCGGGAGGGGTGAGAAACCGGGCGCAGACCTAATTTCCTGCCTCCTGCCCAATCTTATCACCTCGCCTGACTAGGAGTGGGCAGGATGAGGTCATAAGACCGTGCCCACAATCTCTGACTCAGAGGTAAAACTGAACCGGGTGAAGCCATCTGAATTTATAATCATCTAAACCCAGCTAAAAGGTTAGGGTAGATTTCACCCACAATCCCACACAGAAGTTTTATGCTGGCAGCAGCATTAATTTGTTCTTAGGTGATATTTACGTCCCAGACAGAGAAACCTAGAAGATTGGAGCAGGAGAAGGCCATTCTGCCCTTCGAGCCTGCTCCGCCATTCATCACAATCATGGCTGATCATTCAACTCAGTAGCCTAATCCTGCTTTCTCCCCATAGTCTTTGATCTCATTTGTCCCAAGTGCTTTATTCAGTTGCCTCTTGAATATATTCAATGTTTTGGCATCAGCTACTTCCTGTGGTAATGAATTCCACAGGCTCACAACAATTTGGGTGAAGAAATGTCTCCTTACCCCCATCCTAAATGGTCTACCCCGAATCCTCAGACTGTGACCCCTGGTTTTGGACACCCTCTGAATATCCCCCCTGTATTAACCTTCTCTGGTCCTGTTAGAACTTCATAAGACACTATGAGATCCTCCCCTCATTCATCTGAACGCCAGCGAACACAATCCTAACCTAGTCAATCTCTGCTCATACATCAGTCCCGCCATTCCCGGAATCAGTGGACCCACCTTGGGATGAAGTCCCAACTGAGACAAGCTACCCACCAATCCGATTGGCTAGCAACTCTGTGGTCTCAGCAGTGCCGAGGAGGGCGCAGTGGCCACTGGTGGAACTACAGGCAGTCCCACCATGCTGAGGGTCCCATGTGCTTGGGGGTCTCAGCGAGTGAGGAGTTTGGGGTTTGGGGGATGGTCAATTCCAGAGGGGGAAGGGTTAAAGGGAAGGGGATGACCTGATTTGTTGAAGGGGGTGAAGTGGGGGGGGGATGAATCCAATAGGCCCAGGAAGCCCCCAAAGAATCCCCCACACTCTGGCCCAACAGCTGAAGTTACTGGGCTTCCTACATGGCATGGGCCTCCTAATACCCTCTCACCAACACTGATAGAATATCATATCTGGTCACTTAAAGCTCTCAGTAGGCCCAGGCAGCACCTCCCCTGAATCCACCCTTGGGTGTGGATGTCTAAGCAGTGGGCAGGCGAGCTGCCCTCCCTTTAAATCTGCTGTGGGGTGAGTGGATTGCAGTCCTTGAATTTGCCACTAGATGGTGATGTAGTTCACTAAATGTTCACTACCAAAGTTTGTGGAAAATGGAAGAAAAATTTAACTTTTTATGAAGCTTTTCACAACCTCAGGACGTCCCAAAGAATCTTACAGCTAATTAAGTACCTTTGAAAAAGAGGTACTGCTGTAGTGTAGGAAACACAGGCCCAATGTGTGCACACAAGCTCATGCAATCAGCAACATGATAATAACTAGATCACTTGCTTCAATGATGTTAACTGAGGGATGAATGTTAGTTCAGGACACCAGAGAGAATTCCAGTGCTCTTCCTCACTGTAATGGCCATTGGAACTATTACCCCACCTGATAGCACATAGGGGGCCTCAGTTTAATGTCTATTTGAAAGATGCACCTCCAACAGTGCAGTGCTCCCTCAGAACTGGCCCTTCAATAGTGCAGCGCTCCCTCAGCACTAAACCTCTGACAGTGCAGCACTCCCTCAGCTCTGACCCTCTGTCAGTGCAGCACTCCCTCAGTACTGACCCTCTGACAGTGCAGCGCTCCCTCAGTACTGCCCCTCCGACAGTGCAGCACTCCCTCTGTACTGACCCTCTGACAGTGCAGTGCTCCCTCAGCACTGACCCTCTGACAGTGCAGCACTCCCTCTGTACTGACCCTCTGACAGTGCAGCACTCCCTCAGTACTGACCCTCTGACAGTGCAGCGCTCCCTCAGTACTGACCCTCTGACAGTGCAGCACTCCCTCTGTACTGACCCTCTGACAGTGCAGTGCTCCCTCAGCACTGACCCTCTGACAGTGCAGCACTCCCTCTGTACTGACCCTCTGACAGTGCAGCGCTCCCTCAGTACTGACCCTCCGACAGTGCAGCACTCCCTCTGTACTGACCCTCTGACAGTGCAGCGCTCCCTCTGTACTGACCCTCTGACAGTGCAGCACTCCCTCGGCACTGACCCTCTGACAGTGCAGCACTCCCTCAGCCCTGACCCTCTGACAGTGCAGCTCTCCCTCAGTACTGACCCTCTGACAGTGCAGCACTCCCTCAGTACTGCCCCTCCGACAGTGCAGCACTCCCTCAGTACTGACCCTCTGACAGTGCAGCACTCCCTCAGTACTGACCCTCTGACAGTGCAGCACTCCCTCAGTACTGACCCTCTGACAGTGCAGCACTCCCTCAGTACTGACCCTGGAGTGTCAGCCTGGGTTACCTGCTCAGGTCTCAGAACTAGAATTTGAAGCCTTAGATTGGTAGTGGAGGAGAGTGTTAACCACTGAGATACAACTGTCACATTGCCAATGGAACCTTAGCGATGAGAGATTGTGTCCTCCTGGGAGATTCACTCAGAGTTTCAAACTTAGATTAAAGCTCCCACCCCCTGCACTGTGAAGTGGTAATCATTCTGCACTGACACTGAGAGTTTGAGTGGAAATGCAGATTATATCCTGCTGCAAAATGTTTACATAAGAAATCAACTTGTGTGACAGGAGAGAAGGAATCATTCCTTCAAATATCTATCACTTAATTCGCAAACTATTTATCTGATCTCTACCAATTCATTGACAGTGGACAAAGCATAAGAAGAGGAACAAGTGACCCTTACAGAAAAGAAAGATGCACTATGGCACAGTGGTTAGCACACAGTGCCAGGGATCCAGGTTCAATTCTGGGTGACTGTGTGGAGTTTGCACATTCTCTGTGTGGAGTTTCCTTCCAAAGTTGTGCAGGTTGGGTGGATTGACCAAGCTCAATTGCCACTTAGTGTCAGGGGAATTAGCCCAGTAAATATCTGGGGTTACAGGGATGGGGTTGGGTGGGATTGTTGTTGGTGCAGGCTTGGCCCATCACACCTCTTAGAAAGAGCTATTCAATTGGTGCCATTCTTTCTGCTCTTCCCCCCAACCCTGCATTTTTCCCTCCGCAAGTATTTATCCAATTTCCCTTCCTCCAGTTGCGACCCTTTCAGGTATTCCAGCCTGAACTAATCAATTTGCTTTGGAAAAATAATTCTCCCCATTGCCCTCTCTGGTTATTTTGTCATTGATACCTTGTGGGGGTTATCTCACTTTCCTGATCCTGATCTCAAAGATAGAGCATGTTGTGATGAGGATATTGTAATTCTGGGATATAAATAGAATGGGTGAGTGGGTGAAAACCTGTGGGGAAGTGTGAGATCATGCTCTCTGGTAGGAGGAATCGAAAGGTAGATTATTATCTAGATGGAGAGCGAGACTGCAGGTGAATGAAGTACAGAGAGACCTCGGTGTTGTGGTGTGTGAACCACAAAAAGCTAGCAAGCTGATCCAGCGAGTAGTTAAAAAGGCAATTGGCTTTATGCCTTTATTGCAAAGGATTTGGAGGTTAAAAATAGGTAAGTTTTGTTGCAATTATACAGGATCTTGGTGAGGTCTGTGTACAATTTCTGTCCCCTTACTTAAGAAAAGGATATAGTAACACTGGAGGCAGTCCAAAGGAGATTCACCAGGTTAATTCCTGGGATGATGGAGTTGTCCTATCAAGAGAGACTAAATAGTCTGGGTCTGTATTCCTTAGAATTTAAAAGACTGAAGGGTGACCTTATTTAAACATATTAGATCCTGAGGGGGCTTGACAGAGTAGATGGTGAGATGTTCTCACTAGTGGGAGAGTCTCTAACAAGGGAACAAAGCTACAAGATAAAGGGCTGGTCATTTAATACTGAGGTGATTGGAAATTTCTTCTCACAGATGGTGGTGAATCTCTGGAATTCTCTGCCCCAAAGGATGGTGGAGGCTGCATCATTGGAAATATTTAAAGTGGAGATGGATAATAGATTGAGGAATAGAACATATACATAGAACATAGAAGACTACAGCACAAACAGGCCCTTCGGCCCACAAGTTGCGCCGATCATATCCCTACCTACCAGGCCTATCTGTAACTCCCAATCCCATTAAATCCCATGTACTCATCCAGAAGTCTCTTAAAAGACCCCAGTGAGTTCGCCTCCACCACCACCGACGGCAGCCGATTCCATTCACTCACCATCCTCTGAGTGAAAAACTTACCCCTGACATCTCCTCTGTACCTACTCCCCAGCGCATTAAACCTGTGTCCTCTCGTAGCAACCATTTCAGCCCTGGGAAATAGCATCCGAGAATCCACCCTATCTATACCTCTCAACACCTTATAAACCTCTATCAGGTCACCTCTCAACCTTTGTCTCTCCAGGGAGAAGAGGCCTAGCTCCCTCAACCAAGAGAGAGAAGCCAATGGGGAAACGGCACAGAAAAGGAGTTGAGGCTGACATAGATCGGCCATGATGCACAGTGGTTAGCACTGTTGCCTCACAACGCCGGGGTCCCACGTTCAATTCTGGCCTTGGGTTGCTTGTCTGTGTGGGGTTTGCACATTCTCCCCATGTCTGCATGGGTCCCCTCCAGGTGCTCTCCCACTTTGGGTTTCCTCCCAAAGACATGCGGGTTAAATTGACTGGCCATGCTAAATTGACCCAAGTGTTAGGGGGATTAGCAGGGTAAATGCGTGGGGTTGAAGGAATAGGGCCTGGGTGGGATTGTGGTCAGTACAGACTCAGTGGGCTGAATGGCCTCCTTCTGTACTGTAGGGATTCTATTCTATGATCTATGATTGTACTGAGTGGTGGGGCAGGCTTGAAGGGCCTGGTGGCCTATTTCTACTTCCATGTGCTCTTGTGTGATAAACCCTCTTCGGGAGGGTGGAGTTGGTGTGGGCTGGCGGGGATGACGTTCCTGGTGGAATACCCCCCCATTGGGATTTACGAAGAATCGTAACATGGATATTTAACTGTTGCTACAGGGTTATTGGGTACACAAGGATGAAGGTGGTGGGTGGGGAGAGTGGGGAGTTGGAAAGAATTTTGCTGGAATATCATTGAGGGTCACAGGATCGCGGATGTGAAGTCAAACACTGATTGTAGAGCTCACAGAAAGTCAAGCTGTCAACCTTGCTTCACCCCGTTGAAACGAGACAAGCGACTGATTGAGATAAAGTCCACATTCAAAGGCCCACCTCACACATTCTAGCCAACATCACAGGGTTTTGGGAGTGCGATGGGGGTGAGTGCAGAGTAAGGTGTCAGATGTTGAAGCAGACCAGAACGTTACCTTCCTGAGCTTTGGAAGTGGAGTTGAGTGGACCGATCTTTGGTTCTTCTTTGCCCAGTGTCTCACCATCCTCCGGGCTCTGCCCCTTGCTCACAGGCCTGGATGAGGGGGTCCCCGGGCTGGGGGAGATCACTTGCCGAGAGGGCTCAGTGTGAGTCTCTGTCTCAGCTTCAGAACTGTTCAGGGAAAAACAAAGAAAGGGGAGTGGGGGGTGGGGAGAGGAACACACAAATTAATTAAGATGCAGGCTTTGGTTTGGCCAATACAGGAACGTACAGATATAGAGAGTAAAATAAAAGCAAAACTACTGCAGATGCTGGAATCTGCAGATGACCCAGTTCTGACAAGGGGTCATCTAGCCTTGAAACATTGGTTCTATTCTCTCCCTACAGATGCTGTCAGATCTGATAGAAAGTATAGTTCCTTTGTATTAAACTGAAGTCAATAAAATACCTCCCGTGCCTGTGGCAACACAGGTGGCCAAGGTGGTTAAGAAGGCATATGGCATGCTTGCCCTCATCAGCTGGGGCATTTAGTACAAGAGCTGGCAAATATAGCTTTAATATAGCTATATTGCAGCTAAAGAAAGCCATGATTAGTCTGCATTTGGAGTATTGTGTGCAGTTCTAGTCACCACGCTACCAGAAGAATGTGGAAGCTTTGGAGAGAGTGTAAAGAAGGTTCACCAGGATGTTGCCTGGTCTCAAGGGCATTGACTATGAGGAGAGATTGAATAAACTAGGATCGTTTTCACTGGAAAAGCAAAGACTGAGGGGAGACCTGATAGAGGTCGGCAAAATTATGAGAGGCATAGACAAGGTGGATAGTCAGAGGCTTTTTCCCAGGGTGGAAGTGTCAATTACAAGGGGACACAGGTTCAAGGTGAGAGGGGGAAAGTTTAAGGGAGATGTGCGGGGGAAGTTTTTCAGAGTGGTTGGGTGCCCGGGACACGCAGCCAGGGGAGCTGGTGGCAGCAGGCACAGTCGCAACATTGAGGAGGCATCTGGATGGGTACATAAATAGGGAGGAAATAGAGGGATACGGACCGTGTAAGGGCAGAAGGCTTTTTTTAGTGTAGTTAGGGTATCATGATCGGCACAGGCTTGGAGGGCCGAAGGACCTGTTCCTGTACTTTTCTTTGTTCTTTATTTTCTTTGTTCTCTGACAGTCAATGAGAACAAAATATTTGAGAGAAACCTTCAGTTCAACACCAGCTTACTAAGCACTGAAGGTATTTTATATCTGGTGTCCAGAGTTGCATTTTGATCTTTTATTGGAGTCCAGTCACAAAAGTAAATTCAACCCAAGGTCTGTACAGGCATAGAGAATTTGGGAGATAGATTTCTAAGGAATACAGACGCAGACTTTATGACTCATTTCGAACTTCAATTTAATTAGGAGTGAGGTCAGTGCCTGTGTTAAATAATCAGATGTCAAATGAAGCTGCAGATTATTGCAGCCAGAGCTCTGTAACATTGAAGTAAAGCAATTCCTCGCTCAGTTACCACAGTCTCAGAGCTGGTTTCACAAGATCGCGCGGCTGATTACTCCCTTCCAACTTTCTCCCCATGTTACACGGGCTTGCTGCAATGCTGACTGTCACCCCTCCCCATATTAACCAACATTTGGGATTTGGCGCGTGGCTTTAAAGCCCGATTTATGATTTGTGTGGGGTCCTTGATGATGCTGGCTGCTTTTCCAAGGCAGCAGGAAGTGTAGACAGTTAATGGATGGGAAGTTGGTTTGCGTGATGGACTGGGCTTTGTTCATGACACTTTCTTGCGGTCTTGGACAGAGCAGGAAGTGTGATACAACCAGAAAGAATGCTTTCTATGGTGCATCTGTAAAAGTTGATGAGAGTCGTAGCTGAGATGTCAAATTTCCTGAGTCTTGTGAGAAAGTAGAGGCATTGGTGAGCTTTCATGAGCGACCATTTCCATTTGATCCCTGTTGATGATGACAGGGGCATGTTCTCCACTACACTTCCTGGCGTCGATGACTATCTCCTTCGTTTTACTGACATTGAGGGAGAGATTATTGTTATTGCACCAATTCACCAGATTCTCTTTCCCTTTTTTGAACTCTGTCTCTTCATTATTCGAGATCCAACCTGCTACGGTGGAATGTCCCTCCTGCTCCTCACCACCCGCCCTCCTGCAATCCCTACCCTTCCTCTAGGCTGGGCACCAGCACACGCTGGGCTCGCCTGCACGCAAGGCTGGGCATTCCTGTAGACAATAAATTCTGGAGCTAGACTTGAATCTGGAGCATTCTAGCTCAGAGTGTGGCTGCCTGAGCAGTGGACATATCCATTAGGAGGTTGTGTATTTAAAACTTATATAACTGTCGGGTTTGGTGTGAAAGTGCTTTGCCATCAGGATGTCATTGATAATAAACAACAAACAATAAGGCGGGGTGGGGGGAGCTAGAATCACAAAATCAGACAGCACAGAATGAGGCCATTCAGTCCATGATGCAGCTGCTAGTCTTTTCATTACATTGTCCCTGCTCTTTCCTCATAGCCCTACATAAGTAAAGTGTAGTTTATTTATTAGTGTCACAAATAGCCTTACATTCACACTGCAATGAAGTTACTGTGAAATTCCCCTAGTCACCATTCTCCGGTGTCTGTTCGGGTACGCTGAGGGAGAATTTAGCGTGGCCAATTCACCTAATCAGCACGTCTTTCGGACTGTGGGAGGAAACCAGAGCACCCGGAGGAAAAACCCATGCAGTCACAAGGAGAATGTGCAAACTCCACACAGTCAGTGAGCCGAGCCAGGAATTGAACCAGACTCCCTGGCACTGTAGACAATGTTTCTATTCAAATATTTCTCCAATTCTGAACATGACTACATCAGCAACACTTCTCCCCCAGCCCCCAATCCAAGTGGTGCATTCCAAACCACCAAATTGTCCTCATTTTCCCTCTGATTCTTTTTACAAATTACTTTAAAACTGTAATCCTCTGATTCCCAAATCTCCTGCTGCTTTATTTAAGCTGTCAAAACCCTTCATAATTTTGCACACCTCTATGAAATCTCCCCTTGACTGTCTCTGCTTGACAGAGGGCAACCCCAGCTTCTCCAGTCTCTTCACAATTGAAGCCTGTCACTCCTATAAGGCCATAAGAACAGAAGATATAGGAGCAGAATTAGGCCATATGGCCCATCGAGTCTGCTTCACCATTCAATCAAGGCTGATAAGGTTCTCAACCCCATTTCCCGCTTTTTCCCTGTAATCTTTGATCCCTTTACCAGTCAAGAACTTATCTATCTCTGTCTTAAATACACTCAATGACCTGGCCTCCACATCCTTCTGTGCTAATGAATTCCATAGATTCACCACCCTCTGGTTGAAGAAATACTTCCTCATTTCAATTCTAAAGGGTCATCCCTTTACTCTGAGACTGTGCCCTCGGATCCTAGTCTCTCTTACTAATGGAAACATCTTCTCCACATCCAGTCTACCCAGGCCTCTTAGTATTCTGTAAGTTTCAATAAGATCTCCCCATCTTCCTTCTAAACTCTATTAAGTACAGACCCAGAGTTCTCAGATTCTCCTCATAAGTCAAGCCTTTCATTCCTGGGATCATTCTCGTGAACCTCTCCAGGACCAGCACATACTTACTTAGATATGGAGCCCAATATTGCTCACGATACTCCAGATGTGGTTTGACCAGAGCCTTATGCAGCCTCAGTAGTACAACTCTGCTTTTGTATTCTCTACTCCTGGAACCATCCTAGCAAATCTCCCTGCACCCTTTCCAAGGCCTTGACATTATTTCTAAAGTGTGGTGTTCAGAATTGGGGCCCAGCCAGTTTTTTAAGTTTTGATAGCTCCCTTACTGTTGCACTCTGTACTTGTTAATAAAGTAAAAAGTCTGACAACACCAGGTTTTAGTCCAACCGATTTATTTGATAATACTCACAAGCTTTCGAGGGGACTGCCTCTTCGTCAGGTGAATGGAGAGTGAATGGAGTGAATGGAGAACTCTCCATTCACCTGACGAAGAGGCAGTCCCCGCGAAAGCTTGTGAGTATTATCAAATAAATCAGTTGGACTAAAACCTGGTGTTGTCAGACTTTTTACTGTGTTTACGCCAGTCCAATGCCGGCATTCCCACATCTTGTTAATAAAGCCACGGAGCCCATTTGTTACTTAAAGTCTTCTCAATTTATCCTGCTGCCTTCGCACATTTGGGCACTTACACCCCCAGCTCTTCCCTGCACCCACTTCTTTCAATTTGAAAATTTTACTCCACCTTTAAAGCCAATGCTCAGGGTGGATCGGGCAAACCTGAATCCACTCTGTGCTTTCTCCAAAAACCAAATTCAAATACAACTGAATCGAGTTCATGGTCCCCTCGAGAGAGACATACAAGTTCCAAGCTGACATGATAAGGCATTGCACCCCATCTTGGGCTTGACCTAACACTTCATCTTAGCCAATTAAAGGGGTCACAGACATCGCCACACTGAGGAGCAATGGATCGCAGGCAGCCCACAATTGTGGGACTACGTGGTAAAGGCATTGTAGGGGGAGTAATTGGATAGCAATGGTGGGCCATAAGCCTTCTGTCATGCTGTATCATTCTATGGTTCTACAATTCAGTTGTGCAGCTGGCCATTAATACTTATTTTTAAACACTGGGCTATGAGCCAAGGAGTTAATGATGTTGCAGCCAAAAGTCCTTTACTTCAACGTGAAACATGTAAGATAATTGGCATCTGAGGGCAGGGCAGGTCTTGAGGCAAAATACGGCAGGTCACCTTCAGTACAACGCAAAGTTAACATCAAAAGTACCTGCTTCCATCACTCATCACTGTGACTCGGATCGCCAGGAGATTATCTGGAGATTTTTCAGGTGAGTGGCTCTCCAGGGTGGAGTGTGTCTCAGTCAGGTCCAACTTTCCAGGTGCACACTTCGTTCTTTTACTGCCAGTTGATCCAGATTGAAGTGGATAAACTGCCGGTGAAATGAGAAGGAACGTTATCGTCAATAATCCTCTGCGGTTCATCAATCATTATCAATTATATCATACAGCTGGTTCCCGAACACAGACAGGCAACTACCAGCCATCATATTCACAACATTAATTTGTCCTGCTTTTTAGTAAAGTGCTGGATTTTCCAGCAAGCATTAAGAGTACGGTCACAAACACATACTCACACAGGGCTGAATTTAATGCCCTCCGC